>NC_056745.1:524266378-524286378 GCF_019279795.1 Protopterus annectens
ACAGGATAACCCAAGTGTGATGACTGCAGCAGGGTAACACGATGAACATCAGGTGGATCAGATTTGATCCAAGTTTCCATTCCTGAGGGTCTACCCTTGCCTGCTCAGCATGTCTGCACACAATTTTGCTCTGGGAACGTAGCACACCTGTACAGTGAGACTGTTCTGTGAAGTTAAACCCAAGGGTAACATGGCTATTCTGCAGAGAGTGCATGTCTCTGTTGCCCCTTGCTTGCTGATGTACCAACATGACTGACAGTTTATCAACTTGAAGAGGTCCAGGAGACCAATTGAGTGCCTTGATGAGAGCAAGTATCTCTTATATTTATACACTTGCACCTGTCCTTTGGTGTCACATGCACTTTTATCCCCAATGAAACTGCTACCCAAGCGAAGTCCAAGGTGTCTGTGGTGACTGCTTTACAGCAGAGATGAGGAAAGACCTGTATTTAGGGAAATTTGTTGTTCCACCAAATGACTTCTTCCAAGAAACCAAAGCACTGGGATTTGAAAAGACAAAGGATGCTGGTGGTGGCAGCTGAGAGACTTCAGATACCATTGTATCTTTCACACACAGTCTTGCTGGGGTATGAAAAATCAGATGCCATAAGACCCCAGATCCTGTGGTATTCCCTCACAGTGACCAAAGTTTGAGTGGAAAACCTTAGAAATAGATCTAAATATAGATCATCTTTCCTGTGGGAGAAAACCTCTGAACTGAGGTGTCTAGCTGACATCCCAAAAACACAATCCTGAATGAAGGAATCAAAAAGTTTTGAAAGTTCTCTTGGATTACCAGCTAATGTACAAGAGATCTCTCACCAATTAAGAAATTCATATCACTGCTAGAGAGAGTCTGCAAATATAAGCAAGTCATCTAAATATAGAAAAACACAGACATAGCTCATTGCAGGCTAGAGTAACTGTAGTCAGACACTTTGTGAAAATACTAAGTGCACTGGGCAATCCAAAG
Organism: Protopterus annectens; assembly: GCF_019279795.1. NCBI lineage: Eukaryota > Metazoa > Chordata > Ceratodontiformes > Protopteridae > Protopterus > Protopterus annectens. Next base: position 524,267,352 of record NC_056745.1, read on the forward strand.
GGTAAGGCACCGAACTGTAATCCAGACAAGCAAAAACTTAAGAAGCAACAAAAGTGTAGATGAATAGGGAAAAGTATCTTTTAAATTTAAAATCAATATGAAACTTGAATGAGCAGGAAGAGGTGAAAGGTTGTGAAGTGACAGCATTTTTAACTTGGGCACTATCAAAACAGGTTTAGGAAAGAAAGATCCAGAACTGGCCTCCAAGCATTTCTTTCTTTGGCACTAAAAACAATCCTTAACAACCTTTTCCTACTTGGGAAGGAGGAACTGATTCTATCACTTCCTGGGACAGCATATGATGAACACAGGTGGAAATAAGAGTCTGGTCCGGTGGAACAGGGATTACCATCTGGAAAGTACAGTTGTGTACACTTACCATAAATGTAGATGTAGAGTGTGTATTCAGTCATTACATTTGGGTAATCCTGCTGGCAGGCTGCCCTCAGTCGGCCTGAATTCCAAAGTCCTGGGTCCTGCGTCGGCTGCTGTCGTCCCTTTCCTGACGTCAGGTAGTCAGGGGAATAAAAGAAGCAGCCAACGCCATTTTCTTTAGTTTTTCTTGTCCCAGATGTCAGGTGCCCCCTAAAAAGGTAGCAAAATTTATATATATAAAATTACATGCACCAATATAAACTTTACTTTCATCTACAAGCAAATACACCACATAGGCTGTATAGATCAGAGAAGGAAAGATGGGTTCCATCAGAAGAAAAGGGGGATGGCGGGTGGGTAACCTGGACTGCAACAGTGAATACACTCGAACATCTACATTTATGGTAAATGTACACAACCGTACTATGTTCTTCGTGTTTCACTGTTGCAGTCATTACATTTGGGTAGAGGCCCAAAGCTATGGTTGGGAGGCTGGAGCTAAACAGCATTAGGAGCGGCTATGAGGCCCTGCAGAACTGCAGCGGCAAAGCCTGCCCTGGATTTAGAGAAGAGTGGCAGATGATAGTGCTTTGTAAAGGTGTGCACTCTACTCCAGTAGCAGCCTCTAAAATGTCCTTGGTAGGTACTCCCCTGTGAAAGGCTGCTGAAGTGGCTGCAGCTCTGGTTGAATGTGGCCTAATGCCCTTAGGCACTGGCTTGCCATGGTGTACATAGCAGAAATGAATGCAGTGGCTTATCCACTTTGAAACAGTCTGCTTTGACATAGCCTTTCCTTGTGATCCTGCAGCATATGACACTAGTAATTGCTCTGTCTTTCTGAAGACTTTGGTTCTGTCCAAGTAGAATCTAAGCTGTGTACGTCCAAAGAATGCAGAATTCTCTCCCCCTTGTTCTGTGGATTTGGATAAAAAGTTGGCAGGTGAATAGTTTGGTTAAGAGCCACACTAGACACCACCTTAGGCATAAATGTTGGGTTTGTCCTCAGAGAGACCCTGTCTGGGTAAAAAATGATAAAAGGTTCCACAGCCATGAGTGCCTGTAGCTCTGAAACAGGTCTTGCAGAAGTTATTGCTAGGAGCAGAGCTGTTTTCCAAGATAAAAAAGTACAGTTTTGTACCTACCATAAATGTAGATGTTCGAAGATCCACATTGCTGCAGTCCTTACATATGGGTAGTCCGCTGTCCTCGGTCGGCCCGAATACCAAAGTATAAGGCTGACGTCGGTCAAGGCGCTTAAAACTGACATCAGGACGTCAGGGTACAAAAGCGCATGACCGACGTCATATCCTCAGTCTTTTCTTGCCCCAGATGTCAGAAGGCCCTAAAAGAAAGGCCAAAACCAAAAGACAGCAAAACCAACCAACCACCCCTGCACTAATCCTATTTACAATATTCACAACCCAAACCACACAACCGCTCTAACTACAGAGGGGAAGGAGGGAGGGATTGGACTGCAGCAATGTGGATCTCATCTACATTTATGGTAGGTACAAAACTGTACTATGTTCTTCATCTCACATTGCTGCAGTCCTTACATATGGGTAGAATCCCAAAGCAGAGGTAAGGGAGGATGGCAAAACTATAAAGCATTAGGAGCTGCCAAAATGCCCTGTAAAATTGCAGTGGCAAAACCAGCCCTAGATTTAGAGTAAAGTGGAAGGTGGTAATGCTTAGAGAAAGTATGCACTGAACGCCAAGTAGCTGCCTCCAAAATATCTTTAGTTGCCACCCCCCTTAAAAAGCTGTAGAAGTGGCAGTAGCCCTAGTGGAATGAGGCCTAATCCCAGCTGGAATCTCCTTACCATGATGGGAATAACAGAAAGCAATACAAAACCCAATCCACTTAGAAATAGTTTGTTTTGAAACAGGCTTGCCCTGAGAACCCAAAGCAAATGAAACAAATAACTGCTGAGACTGCCTGAACCCTTTAGTTCTGCTCAAATAATATCGCAACTGCCTGTGTATATCCAAAGTGTGCAAAATCTTTTCCCCTTTATTTTGGGGTTTGCATAAAAAGTAGGCAAATGAATAGTTTGGTTTAAAGCCACACTAGAAACCACTTTAGGCATAAAGGAAGGATTAGTGCAAAGATACCCTATCCTTATGGAAAATTAAGAAAGGCTCAACCGCCATAAGGGCCTGTAATTCAGAAACCCTTCTCGCAGAGGTAATGGCCAACAAAAAAGCAGTCTTCCATGATAAATATTTCAACTCGGCAGTAGCTGCAGGCTCAAAAGGTTGTAGAGTGAGTTTCTCCAACACAAAATTGAGATCCCAAGCAGGAGTAGGAGCTCACGGGGGTCTTATATTCTTTGCCCCTCTAAGGAATTGCTTAAACAAAGGATGAGAAAACAATGGTGGGTCACAGTCATAGTGAGCAGAAATTGCTGCAGCATGAACCTTAATAGAGGAAAAGGACAAACCTTTGTCCAGTAACTCAGTAAGATATTGAAGAGCCACACTTAAATTAGGCTTAGAAACATCAAATTCCTTTGCTGTACTCCAAAATAAAAATCTCCTCCATTTATCTGTACACTTTCCTTGTACTAGGCCTTCTGGCCTCCAAAATAACATCCAAAACTTGCTGTGGAAGCTGAGACCCTCCAGGGTTTAAAACAGAATATGCCAGGCTGTTAGATGTAGAGAGTGAAGTTTGACATTGAGTAAATGACTGTTCTCCTGAGACAGCAGGTGTGGAATCGAATGCAAAGGCCATGGAGGCTCCATACCAGACTTCTCAGTAATGGGTACCAGTGCTGTCGAGGCCAATCTGGAGCTATTAAAATCATCTTTGGCTTGTCCTGTCTGACCTTCAGGAGTACCTTTGGGAGGAGAGGCAGAGGTGGAAAGGCATACACATGAAGACTGCTCCAATTGAATGAGAGAGCATCCACTTTCCAAGCTGTGGGATGAAACCTTTTGTGCAAAACTTTGGCAGCTGGTAGTTTAGTGGAGAAGCGAACAGATCTATGTCTGGAGTTCCCCATAACACTGTCAATTTCTGAAATACATGAGGATCCAATTTCCACTGTGGGGATCCATAATTTGTCTGCTCAACACATCTGCTAAGGAGTTCTGTGCTCGGCAGAAACCTTGCCTGAAGATTTAGCTGTAAACTGAGAGCAGTCTCCCACAAAATCATTGCTTGTCTGCATAGAGGATAAGAATGTTTCCCCTTGCTTGTTGATGTACAACATGACAGTTGTGTTGTCTGTTAGAACCAACACCTGCCCTGGAAGAAGTAAATCCTTGAAAGCTATTAATGCAAATTGGACTGCTAACATCTCCTTCAAGTTGATATGTAGATGTTGAAGTCTGGCAGGCCACGTGTCTTGTACCCACTTTCCATTTAGATGAGCTCCCAAGCTTTGTCTGAGGCATCTGTCGTTAGAATCTGACTCGCCTCTGGCCGGGTCACAGAGAGTCCCTTGTTTAGGTGACATTCCTGAGCCCACCACAAAAATTCCTTTTGAATGCAAGGTATTATCTGAATGACAGTGTCCATATCTTGGCAGTGCTGTGTCCATACATTTTTGAGATACCATTGCAGCTTCCTCATATGCAGTTTGGCATTGGGAAGCACCAGAATACAAGATGCCATGAACCCCAAGGCTTGAAGGACTGTCCTTGCAGTCAGCCTGGACTGATGAGACAATTGATGGAAGTAAAGAGAAAGATTCTTTTGTTTGTCCGGGGTCAAAAGGCCATCTGGGATGCTGTATTCAGTCTCACACCCAGAAAGCACATGTCCTGAGAGGGTACTAGACTGGACTTTATTTCGCTCACAGAATACCCCAGGCATCTTAGCACTGCTATCACATACTGTAAATGATGAAGAAGTTCGTCCTTTCCTTGGGCCAGAATCAGGCAATCGTCCAAATAAGGATAGATCTGTATTCCTCTTAGCCTGAAGAAAGCTATCACTGGAGCCAGAACCTTCGTGAACACTCTGGGCGCAGTAGATAAGCCAAAGGGCAATGCAGAGAACTGATAATGAGAAGTCCCAGCCAAACGCAGATACTTTCTGCAACTGAGCCTGATAGGAACATGAAGGTAAGCCTCCTTGAGATCCAGAGTCACCATCCAGTGATCTTTGCCCAGCAGAGGTAAAAGCTGTTGTAACGTCAACATTTTGAACTTGGGAATGTCCAGATATGTGTTGAGGATAGATAAATCCAAGATTGGTCTCCACGTGTTCCCTTTCTTTGGTACTAGGAACAGGCGAGAATAAAATCCTAGGCCCACTTCTGGCAGAGGGACCGGTTGTATGGCCCTATTTGAAGTAGCAGAGAAATTTGTTTGTGAGCCTCTAGTCTTTGCTGAGGAGGAACGTCCGGCATGCCTCTGAAAGGAGGCAAGGTATGGAAATAAAACTTGTAACCTCCGTGTATGATATCCAATACCCATTTGTCTTGGGTAATCAAATTCCAATTTTCCTTGAAGAGTGCCAACCTTCCTCCCAAAGGAGCTGCCAGGCAAGAAGGATCTGGCAGCTGAAAAGGTAGGTCATTGGGCCTGTTTACGAAAGGACTGGCCCCTACCCTCACGCGAAGATTGTGCAGGTGAACTCCCTGTTCTAGGTCTGAAAGAACTCTGAGCTCTACACGTACCACGTCTAGATCTACCCCTAGACTGAGAATCATAAGAAGGATACGCCCACCCCTTAGCAGGCCAATTCCTACTAAACTTTGGAGGCTGTACTTGCAAAAATCTTTAACAGCCTGCATGGACTTAGCCTTGTCTTCCATTTTCTTCAAGACTGACTCCACAGGTGAACCAAACAACACATCAGACTGTAAAGGAGCATCCAAAATCCTTGTCTTAACATGGTCAGATAAATTCTGATCCCTCAGCCATGCGTGCCTGCGAAGAACTGAACCAGTGGCAGCCACCCTAGATGAGGCCTGTACAGCATCAAAACCACATTGTAAAGAATGCTTACCCACCTGCTCTGAAACATGCACCAAATCTTGTAACTCTTTACACTCAATGCCTTCCGCCAGAGCATCCACCTTAGACTTCAATTGAGAAAGAAGATAGTTTTGATATTTCAACATATGAAACTGGCAATTCAAAGCCCTCATAGCTAGGGTAGAAGATGTATAGACTTTCTTTCCCCATCTATCCAAAGCTCTGGCCTCTATCTGGAGGAACCGGATTTTTTACAACAGAGGCCTTGACACCCTTAGGTCCCTGACTAACAGTTTCTGGGTCCCCTAGGACTCTTATAAAGATATTTATGAGCCTCAGGCACCCTGTAATACCTATCCGGTTTAACAGGAGCAGGAGGCAGAGAATCAGGATTAAGTGAAGCCTCTGCAAACACATCTTCCACAACATCCAGAACAGGAGGTATAGCCAAGGGCCTATGCTGGGGCAAAAGCAAAAATTCCCTAAGCCTTTTCCTGGAATCAGAGAAGTCCTGACCTTCCCACTTAAAATGTTCCCTCATGGAATGAAGAGTCTCTGAAAAAGAAAAATCCTCTGGAGGAGAAGCAGAAGGAGTCGAATCATCTGCATCAGAATCAGAATAAGGAGAGTACTCCTGCAAGTCTTCAGCCGAAGACTCAGAAACATCCGAAGCCTGCTCAAAACTCCCCAACTCTGGCTCCACCCTAGGCCTCTTATCAGGAGGGGGCAAAGAACCTCTAATCAGAGTAATCAAACCTTCTGCCATTTTAAGCATGTGCTTTTTGGGCACAGACCCTGCTGCACTAGGAGTGACACCAACAGAAGCTAAACCTGGCCTGCCTCTGGGAGAAGCCTTGGAAACAGAAGGAGAGGGCCTAACCACCCTAGGAAGGGAGGGGAGTACAGTAACTTGGGAAGCCCCTTCAGCCTGACCTGCCTCCTGAGAGGCCACATCCTGCAATATCAAAGTCTCCCCCTGGGACTCCAGAGAAGCCTCCGTCGGAACCACCGGTTCCACTGACACCTCTAAAGAACCGACGTCCGGAACGGACGACTCTTCTTGCCTGGGTTTAACTGCTTTGTCTTTGCGCTTCTTCGAAGAAGCGGGCGCCGGAGAATCCGACGGCATATTATAATTGCACCGCTTCCCGAAGACCAGCCTAGCACAATCTAGCCTTCGCTTAATAGTGCGCTTATTGAACCTAGCACAAAAGCGACACCCAACGTCGTGCTCAGGCCCCAAACAAGGAATACACAAAGAATGATAATCCCTATGCGGTATCTGTTTCCCACAAGAAATACAGTTATTCACTTTTTCTGACATCCGGTAAAACACTGAAGCAAGAAAAAAACAAAATATTCCCCAACGGGGTACTTAGCCAACTTTGACTCGGTCTGAAACTCTGAACTCGAAAAATTTCAGAACGCTGAACGGCACTTGCAACGCTGCTTCTGCATCGGACCATGCGGCAAAAAAGACTGAGGATATGACGTCGGTCATGCGCTTTTGTACCCTGACGTCCTGATGTCAGTTTTAAGCGCCTTGACTGACGTCAGCCTTATACTTTGGTATTCGGGCCGACCGAGGACAGCGGACTACCCATATGTAAGGACTGCAGCAATGTGAGATGAAGAACATCTTTATATCAGCAGTAGCCGCTGGCTCAAAAGGAGGCAGGGTGAGTTTTTCCAAGACATAGTTGAGGTCCCATGCAGGCATTGGTGATATCCTTGGAGGCCTTAAATTTTTGGCTCCTCTGAGGTACTGCTTTAATAAGGGATGAGGAAAAATTGGTGGCTCTGCATTGTAATGAGCCGAAATGGCAGAGGCATGAATTTTAATAGATGAAAAAGATAGGCCTTTGTCCAGCATCTCAGTTAAGTACTGCAAAATCTGAGGAATATTTGGCACAGCTGTATCTGTTCCTTATGCTTGGTTCCAAGCACAGAATCTCTTCCATTTTCCGGTAAAAGATTTTCTAGTACTAGGCCTTCGGGCTTTCAAAATGACATCCATCACAGCTTTACTGAGAGGTGTGTTTTGTATGACTACATTATCCGCCATGCTGCCAGGTTTAAAGTCCTGAGTTGGCTGTGCAGGATCTGATTATTTTGCTGGGACAGTAGATGATGTATTTGAGGTTAAGGTCCAAGCTGGGTATTGAGACAAGCTCCTTAGTATTGGATACCAGTACTGGCGGGGCCAGTCTGGGGCAATCAATATTATCCTTGGCTTCTCCTGTCTGACCTTTAGGAGTACTTTGGGGAGTAGAGGCAGTGGGGGAAAGGCATATACTGATAAGGGCGTCCACTTTCCATGGTTGTCTGTGAAAAATCCTTGTGCAGAATCTTTTTAGTTGGTAGCTGTGAGGGGAGGCAAATAGATCTATGTCCTGGCGTCCCCATTTCTTTGTTAACATGCTGAAGACTTGTGGATCCAGCTGCCAATCGTGGGGATTCATGAGGTTTCTGCTTAGTTCGTCTGCCAGAGTATGTTTCCTTCCTGGCAGGAATTGTGCCTGTAGATGTACTTGGTAAGTCAATGCTGTGTCCCACAAAGTCATGGCTAGTCTGCAAAGGGGATAAGAATGGCTGCCCCCCTGCTTGTTTATATACCACATGACCGTGGTATTGTCTGCCTTTATCAGTAGTTGCCCTGGATGAAGTAGGCCCTTGAAGGCTGTCAGGGTATTTTGAAGAGCTAGCATCTCTTTTTGATTGATATGTATGATGCATTTGGTTTGAGGTCCATGTGCCCTGAATGCATCTGCCTGCAATGTGGGCCCCCCAGGCATAATCTGATGCATCCGTTGTTAGTGTCTGCCTGGCTGGGAGTAATGTGAATGGCTGTCCCTTGTTTTGGTGACAAGCCTTTTGCCCACCATCGAAACTCCTGTCGCAGACAGGGAATGAGAGTAATCAGTTTCCAGGCTGTGGCAATGTTGAGTCTAAACACTTTTTAGATACCATTGAAGTTTCCTCATATGCAATCTTGCATATGGAATTAGTAGGATGCAGGATGCCATGAAGCCCGAACCCTGCAAAATTTTTCTTGCAGATAACTGGGCCTTTGTTGCCAGCATTTTGAAATAGGTAGTCAGTTGCCTTTGTTTGTCTGGCGTGAGATAAGCCATCTGGGAAATTGTATTTAAGCTTGCACCCAGGATTATTATCTCTTGAGAGGGCACTAGTTTTGATTTCTTTTCGTTGACTGTGTACCCCCAGGGCATGTTAGAAGTCTTTTCACAAACGCCAGATGCTATAGAAGAATGTCCTTGTTCTCTGCTTGAATTAGATAGTCGTCCAAGCAAGGATTTATTTGTATTCCACTTTGTCTGCAGAATGCAATTACTGGTGCCAGGCACTTGTAAAGACCCTGGGCACAGTAGATAAGCCAAAGGGCAGTGCAGAGAATTGGTAATGCATTGAGCCAGCTTTGAATCTGAGGTATCTTCTGCATATTTGTCTGATTGGGACATGCAGGTATGCCTCTTTTAGGTCTAAAGTCACAAGCCAAGCGTTCTTGCCCAGCATGGGCAGAAGCTACTGCAAAGTCAACATCTTGAATTTTGGTATATCCAGGAATGTGTTCAGAATAGATAGGTCCAGTATTGGCATCCAGGCCTTGTCCTTTCTGGGTACCAAGAACAGTCTTGAGTAAAATCCTTGTCTGTGCTCTTGCTCTGGTACTTGCTGAATAGCCCCCATGTCCATGAGGGATGACACTGGTTTTCCTGCCTCTGCCCATTGATTTTTTTGGCAGATCTGGCCAGCCGTTTGCCTTTGGAAGGGTATGGAAATGGAACTTGTAGCCTTGTAATACGATATTTAGAACCCACTTGTCCTGGTTATAATGTGCCAATTTTGAGAAAAAAGTGCTAATTGTCCCCCTAAGGGTGCTGCCAGGAGATATGTGCTTGGTGCAGGCAGGGGGAAGTCATTGGGACTGTTTCCCCTGTATGTTTGTGATTTGTCTTCTCTAACTTTGGAGGTAGAAGCACCCCATTGCTTTGACCTGTATGAACCTGGCATCTGGATCTGCCCCTTTGAGGTCTGTCTGACACAGGAAAGGACCAATTCTTTGTTGGCCAGTGTCTACTAAACCTAGGTGGCTGTACTTGTAAAAAATAATTGACAGTTTGCATAGATTTAGCTTTGTCCTCCATTTTCTTTAACACCTCTTCTGCCTTAACACCAAAGTATCATGCTGTAAAGGTGCATGTAATAATTTAACTTTGACATGATCAGGCAGATTTTTTTTCCTTTAACCAAGCATGCCTCCCAATTACAGAACCTGTAACTGCGGCCCTGCAGGAGGCCTCCAAAGAATCAAAACCACATTGCAAAGTATGCTTTCCAACTTGTTCAGCTGCATGCAATAAATCCTGCATTTCCTTGTTTTCTGCACATTCAGAGTTTAACAACATTTTCTGTTTAAGCAATGCCATGACATGTTGCCAATATCTTGAGCATATGAAACTGACAGTTTAAGGCCCTTATAGCCAAGGTAGCAGATGTGTAAACCTTTTTTCCCCCCATCTATCCAGTGCCCTAGAATCTCTGTCAGAGGGGGTAGGGTTTTTTGCAGCGGAAGCCTTAACTCCTTTGGGACCCTGTGAAATAGTTTCTGGGTCTGCAGCAGGGTTCTTAAAAAGGAATTTATGAGAGTTAGGAACCCTGTAATATCTGTCAGGCTTAACAGGAGCTGGAGGTAACAAGTCAGAGGTAAGACTAGACTCCGAAAACACCATCTACAATGTCTAACACAGGTGGAATGGCTAGTGGCCTGTGTTGAGGAAGTAAAAGGAAATCCCCGAGGCTCTTTTTAGATTCTGAAAAATCTTGGCTCTCCCAGTGGAAATGCTCCCTCATTGTATGCAAGGTTTCCCCCAAAGAATAGTCCTCTCGAGAAGGTGAAGGTATAGATTCTTCAGCATCAGAATCCTCATAGGGGGGAAGAGAATATTCCTGATCAGAAGAGAACTCAAAGAAATGGAAATCGTATCTGAAGATTCATAGTCAGTCTCTTGCCTAGGCCTCTTATCAGGAGGGGGATGGGAACCCCTGATCAAGGTAATCAAGTCTTCGGCCATTTTGAGCATCTGCTTTTTGGGCATAAAGGCCTGACCACGTGGCTCTTGAGTTTGTTTCTTTGCTTTAGAAGGAGCTTTAGTCTTTGACTTTGCAGTCAGTTTAATGTAAAGATGTTTAGGTCTGAATACACCCTCAGAAGCCGGTGCCTGCTCAGTGGCTCCGGACCCATCTGAAGGAATAGTATCAGAGGCTCCAATACCAGAGTTTCCAGCGGCATGGTCGACTCCACGTGGGAGTCGGTAGCGGCCTGCGACTAGCAGGCGTCAGAGGCTGCAAAAGCGCCTCACTGAGAACCGGTGACTGGCTTAGGAGAAGCTTAGTCTGTTTTGGGCCTCGGTGGTCTCTCTCTCTCTCCTTTTCTTTGCGTTTTTTTTTGTGAAATGCGTTAGTCGGATGGCTATCTCACGACATTTCTGGATAATTAAACCTGCATCCAAAATAGTTTAAAGAAAAATCATACCGACGCTTAATAGTGCGTTGGTTAAATCTAGCACAAAACCGACAACCAGAAACGTTCTGATCAGGGCCTAGGCAAGGAATACAGTAAGAATGAAAATCCTTATGAGGTATTTGCTTTCCACAAGAAATACAATTATTTACATTTTCTGATATCGGTCTGGAGCAAGAAAAAAAAGTTTCCCCAACGGGGTACTTAGCTTTATTGAAGACTTCGAATCTGAAACTCGAACACGAAAATCTCAGGAGTCGGCCGACCGGCACTTGCGAACTGCTTCTGCTTCTGGCACCGTGCGGCAAGAAAGACTAAAGAAAATGGGGTCGGCTGCTTCTTTTATACCCCTGACGACCTGACGTCAGGGAAGGGGAGACAGCAGCCGACGCAGGACCCAGGACATTGGAATTCAGGCCGACTGAGGGCAACCTGACAGCAGGATTACCCAAATGTAATGACTGCAACAGTGAAATACGAAGAACATCAATGATGAATGACCTTCCTAACCCATTTGTCTGAAACAATCTGTTGCCAAAGACAAAAACGGAGATTTGCATGCACTTCCAAGATGACTGCACACCAAACAGCATAACTTCAACTCTCCCAGTGTAAAAAGAGAGACTGAAAAAAAGGAGTGTGATTAAAAAAAAAATTGGGGGGGGTAAAATTCAGTTACCTGCTGGATGGATGCCAGCAAAGAAGAAATTTGTAAAACTTGCAGATGAAATGATAAAGTTGCAATCACCAGAGGTTGACAAGAAAAAGCTTGCTAAACATAAGTTTTCTCAAGAACTGTTTAAAAACAAGAGAGTTACAAGAGCACACACAAAAAAAAAAAAAGATTTTCTGCTGTATCAGAGAAAATGAAAGGAACAGACTATTAAATTTATGAAAACATAAATAAGCAACTGGACTTCAAAAGAAATTAAGTGAAAAGTGAAAAGGTACAGAGTGTATGTTCCAAACCATCAGAAACAGTCAAGAAAAAGTTGATCCTAACAAAAACTGTGGCAGAAGGGCAGAGTACTAAACATTGTGGAGACAAGCAATGGGTTTGTATCAAATGATTATATACTGGACACCAAGCAGAAGAGAAGCAAATTTATCACAGGAATCAGGGAATGACATGAGACAGGTGTGAGAGTCAAGCTGCTGTATCCAGCTATCTTCAAAGTGCTTTTACCTGGAGGATCAAAGTCATTTGATATAGAACAGGCTATGGAGGAAATACAAAGTTTGACAAAGTCAGCAAGCAGAAAGGGATTCTGCTTTTCATTCTTCTGATGGTAAGGTACAAAACAGAAATTTTGCCAGTGAAACTTTTCCCGTGTTCCAAAGGAAAATGCTTGAAGACCGAAAAAAAGCACAGGAGTTGATTGTGATGGTAAGGTTCATACAGAAAATTCTGCCAGTGAAACTTTTTCCCAATGCAGCAAAGGAAAATAATTGAAGACCGAAAAAAGCACAGGAGTTGATAGATGTATCAGCAGCCTTGGACTTGAACCAAAGTCTGGTTCTGGGAGATTGAGATAAACAGCAAGACCACCAGTGAATCTGAAATTGGTGAATAAATGCAAGACTATAAAGCATTTTATCACATTTTTGAAATGTGGTTTTGCAAGAAAAAGTGGCTGAAAAACATTGGACTTTTGTTGACTTTGATAAACTTGTGGGTGGACTGTAAAGCACATACCTTAGTTTATCATTAAAGCTTACAAGGACAATAAAAAGGGAAAACCAAGTAAAAATGTCTGTTCCTGTTAATATTTGTATAAAATGTCATGATATAAACTGCTTGACATATACAGCAAAGCAGTTTTGTGTAGTGTGAAGTCAGGAGCATTATAAATGTGGAGGAAGTCTTCAGTGACAGTTGTATGCATTAAAGACATTAAAATAAACCAGCAGTGGTGGTTGTAAGAAATATTGGTTTAACAGTACAATACAAAAATGCTGGGCAAAAGCAAGTTTAATGGCCGTATGCTATGATCTTGAGCTGCTAGGGTGGGGTGAAAAGTGGAATGATTATATAATGTGTAGAATTAGGATATTTTCTTTGTTTTACAAGGGTGACTGGTTTAAACTGTAAACAGGTGTTTTTGTAAGCAAACAGGCTTTAGAATTCAGACAAAATGATAAAGCCATGAAAACACTAAGCTTCTTATAACTGCAAAGATATCAGCTTGCTGTTTCTCCACTGACAAATGTTCAATGGAGTGGAGATGTTAGCAGCTGAGGACAGCTGCGCATTCTAGTACACTTCCATGGAAACGAGCCATCTTCAGGTGCAAGAAGTTAATCTTGAGAATTCTGAGTATTCTTTGCTAAGGGAAATGCAAAATTTAAAGGCACAAAGGCAACCAGTTCAGTGAAAAAATTAAGGTAGTATACTACTTTACACTTTGTCTTACAAAGTGACTTTCCCCTGCTCCTTTCCATCTACTAAGGATCTGGTATAATGGATAGGTGCTTCCCTATCATCTGTTTCGGGCCTGGTGGATATGGCCATCCTGAAACAGTGTAGTAACTGACTCATGTTGACTGACATTTTTTGTCTGACAACCATTTAATTTTAGAACAGACACCATGTGTGAGAGATGTAGATACACAACTTCACTGTAGGCAAAGCTCTCACATATCCACCCAAACATGCAGACACAGGTACAGATATTCTGCTGTGAAATAAAAATGTAGCATAGAAACCAATTAAGACAACGGAATAAAACACAGTAAATAGGGTCATAAAAATAACATTTAATAAACTAAAAAAAAATCACTGATGTGCACTTTCACAACAGCTTCTTCAGACCTATAAAACTGCCATCATCAAATATAAATTTATATAAAATACAAATCACAAATAGCCAATCAAATAAATAGAGGACGTCCAGTCAAGGAGCTAAACCATCCCACCAACAGTACAGATAAATAAACGTCACTAAATGCTATCTAATGTAGATCACTTTCATAGGCATGCAACATACATATACATTCAAAAGGTATAAATAGATATCAGGATACATTTAAAAACAGTACTATAACAAAAGCACACAGTAATGTTTGCCTACTCTGAGCTGTACACAAAAGCACTGTGCAACCACATTCATAGCTGTGCAGAGAGGGCAGTACCTACCTGCCTGAGTCAAACCTAGGATTACTGACAAAAATAAACCACCCTAGTGGACCCCAAGCATGAATACGCTATTAGCAAAATGAAAAGAATCCTCTCCAAAACCAAGAAGGAACAGACAACCAGAGCAAAAAGACACTCACCAGTCAAAACAACCAAATGAGAGAGCTGGTTGAATCTGCCACAGCAAACTATGAGGCAAGGGTAGCTTCCCAGGTGAAGACAACCATAAAGAATTTTTTTTAATAATGTTCGTAACCTCAGGGAAAACGCTCAGCAATGTAGAGTTAATCATGAATGCCAACACTTGTACCCAGCCTGAAACTACTGCAAATACCGCTGGCCGGCAAGTTCAGTTCAAACTTCTAGCCCCCCCCCCATCACCTCATACCACACCCAAACAATTACCCGCATCCATTCCCCTACCAGTCATTATGAGGGAACCGCTCCTTACAGTGCTCTCTAAAGCCAAAAAAACACAGCCTCCATCAGTCCAAACAACATTCCAGGGTGCTTCTTAAATTGCTTAAAACAGAATCTATTAGGACCACTAGAAAGCCTCTAACCACAGCCTTCCGAATGGGCTTTTTCCCCCAAGAGGAATGGAGTACTGCAACAGCTGTCCAATCTGTGACAACAGGAAGTACTGCCAGCCATGCCAGGAGAAATAGGGCAGTGGATTTGTATCATATGCCAGCACAGCTAGTTGGAATTTTGTAAAGAACTGTATGTCATTTGCGTATCAAATTGGTTTGTACAGACGCTTGTGTTTAAAACTGTATTTGTAAAGTTGCTTGTGTTACAATGTTATCAACAGTAGGCCCTGCTGGAAAGAAAAATGTACATGCATTATTGCAACTGAATTAAATGGACATGTTTCAACAGAAAATACTGGCAGAGCAGAAGTTAATCACAATCCAGATGCAGCAAACTTTAAAACATACCTGAAATTAAATTACGTATTGGGTTAAGCAATAAAGATGTTCTCCCACAGTTTTGAATGGAGCCAGAGACACAATGTCTGTGCTAGAGAATATGTTATAGGTCCTGTAGGAAGAATGGAATGGCTTTATGACTTCCAGGAGATCTGAGCAAATTTAATCTGTGTGTATGGTAACACATAGGTGCTAAAATCCTGTCAGCTTCTAGTGTTGGTGACAGCATGGGAAACAGTCAGTCAGATGACTATTTGTGTGTAATACTCTGTAAGCCAAAAATAATACTTGGATATTAGTAGGAGTTTCCTCGCAGCATTCTGCCTTGGCACGGACAAGGACCAGTCATCCACAATAACTGACGTTGCAGTATTAAGTAACTTAACTAGAGAACAGCAATTATTTTAGATAAATCAGGAATGGATAGTGGAACTAGCTAAATACTTTTTCTATAATTGTGTGAAACTTTCCATTAGTGTTATTTTAATATTCCCTGCGACAAACTCTGGGTGTTTACTGTAAATAGATATTTAGTATTTTCTGGTTCTTTTATTATGAAATAAACTTTTCATTGTGGCTAGTCCTTTTTTTAGAGAATATTTAAGCTTTGAGAGTATTTGCACATGTGTATTTGATGATAACTCTGGCCACTCCTGAAAGCCTTGCTGTTTGGTCAACATTAACATTTGTATTAATATTAGCTTCACTTAGTATAACTGGGTACCCTTTTAACAGCTTTATAGTAACTGACTGATGACAGTGAATCCTATAGACTAGGCAAAGTTGGCAGAGTGGGTAATTTGTGCCAGCCTTTCCCAGGTTTTTGTGTGTGTGTGTCTGTGTGTGTGTGTGTGTGCGTGTGTGTGTGTGTGTGTGTGTGTGTGTGTGTGTGTGTGTGTGTGTGTGTGTACAAGTGAAAATTAGACTTTGAAGTGTGTGTCAACTACTTGGGGCAGGGCACAAAGCACTGGTTTCACAGAGAGTGGTGGAGGACTTGGCTTGAGGACTCAGCTGAGAACTTAACTCTGAAGCTGTGCCAGTGGGGAATCTTACTGGGGAGCTGGAGGAAGAAAGATACGAGAAATCCCGACCCCGGGCTGACCGTGTTCCCTGCATGCTCTTAACAGAAACTGCGCTTGATACAGAAAGGTGTGCATCTGAAAATACAGTGTGTATCCATTTGTATTCCAAGTGGACGTCCCCTCTCCAGTATCAGTGGTGAGGATTCAGGCTCCTTGATTATTGGCCTAGAGTGAGAATGTTACACCATCAAATCAACTGACCCAGGGAACTACAGACCCATAAAGCCTGACCAGTCTTATCTGCAAGGCCATGGAGAGAATTATCATGGACCTAATCAAAAACGACATAGGAACACTAAAAACTGGACCAGTCCCAAATGGGCTTTATCAAAGGGAGGTCTTGCCTGCTCAAATCATGTGTACTTCAAGAAAATCATCTTGGCCATGGAAGAGGGATAAGACTGAACACACCACTCATCTAGACCTAAGTGGATTACAGAGGAACATACTGAGTTAGGCATAAACCCCTTCCATCAGATAGTCAACTGGCTCAGACAAGAAACATGTCTGGATAGGTGAAACCACTTCCGCTAAGAAACCTTTAGTGGTGTCCCACAGGGTTCAGTGTTGGGACCCCTCCCATTTAGTATATACCTCTATGAATTGAAGGCCAATGCTGGGGGTCTCTGCTCTCAACTTACAGTTGTCAGCAAACTTGGTGAGCCAATCAATGAATCCCCAAACAATGCTGGCATCATACAAACAGGCATACAAATTACAAAAGATGGGTGTCAATACCATGGTCTGAGACTAAACACTAAAACATGCACAATCATATCCTTCAGTAAATCAGATACCCTTGAAAATTATAATATTGACTGCACACCACCTAAAAGAAGTCCCACTTGTGAGAGGCCTAGGAACACATATGGATAGTAACCTAAACCTTGACCATCAGGTAGCTACAGTAGTGAAGGGTGAGGAAATCCTTCTGTGCAGCTCAACTTAGTAAAGGCATGGCATCAAGATCAGAGGAAGCCATAATGCCACTGTACTCCTCTCTCTCCTCGGGCCCATACTTGAATACAATGCTCCCTTCTGCATATACCTACCCAGGCACTTTAACTGGAGTGGTCTCGATGGCTTCTCACTAAAAAAATACAAAGTGAAGACCCATGTCTTATGCAGACTGACTAAAGGCCTTACCCCTTTATTCTTTCTCATTGTTTATTGAGAGGGGACTTATGTCGGACCTACAAGATATTCTCTGATCCAGCCCTGATGAAAATGTTACATATTCGCAAGAAAAATTATACAAGGGTAATGAGTTCCATGGACCTGAACCTTATTTGTGACTCGGGAACTTGCTGAAGAGACAGATTCGTATCCCCATGGCAGTATCCCAGGAGTGAATTTACAGTTCCCCATCCATTTATCCAAATACTTTTGGAGAGGGAGGGAAGGGCTTTGTTTTACAAAGATGGGAAGTTTATTCCACAGATGAGAGTCAGTGGCTATGACATTTGTAAGACTGACTTGAATTGCACTTTAATGAGAATGGCGCTAAAACATATTTTTATGTTTGAAGAGCAAATATACTTACAGCAACATGGGGTTGCGATGGGGACACCATGTGCCAACAGTTATGCCAATTTGGTGTTGGCACACTGGGAAGATTCCCCATCTCCTACATAACAACCCTTTCACCTCACACAGAAAACTGTATCAACGCTTTGTGGATGATGTCGATACTTTATGGGATGGTGACAGAGAACAGCTGCGAGCACGCCATACTTACCTGGAGAGCACAACTGACTCTCTCAAGTTTACAATGAAATTTGATCAAAATATGCTGGACTTCTTGGATATCAAGTTACAACAAAATATTGCTGGGAAATGCATACTACTTTATTTGGGAAAGATTGCTGGAGAAATAATAGTCTTTCAAGATCCAGCATGCACCCTAAGCATATACATGCACATATTTTGAAGGGACAGGTTTTGAGGGTTTCCAGACTCCATACCAGAAAACAAGATTTTAAGGAGGCTAGTCAGATAATGGGCAATAATTCTGTCCAGAGAGGATACCATCATTACGAAGTGAAGTACATACAGAGTTACATGGAAGATAAAAGACAAGATGAAGGGAGACCGTATCTATTCAGATGTGACATGGATGACATCAGTATTCAACAGAGAACACGAGATTCAAGAATGATCCTCGAATGACATGATGTTATTAGAAACAACTGGAAGATCCTCGCATCTGATAAAGACCTTAAAAACATATTAGGCGATGCATCCTGCTTTGCTTTTAGAAACCATCGTAATCGGAAGCAGATCCTTTATAAATTATCCAAATGGGGAAGAATGTGACTGCCTCAGATCGGAAAGGCACATACCCATGTCGCAAATGTACAAGCTGCAAATACATTACCACGGATAACAAATTTATACATCCAGTCTACGGGAAGAAATATACTTTTAATTTTATGTGGATTGTACTACCAGAAATGTGGTCTATCTGGCCACATGCGATTTGTGCGACTCTTTTTATGCAAGAAAAACGACCAGATAGCTCAAGGAAAGAGTTTCTAAGCATGCAAATGATATTATACTGGCAGATCAGAAGAATCCCCTGACGAAACATATACTGGAGAATTCAGAACTTTGTTTTCACTTTAGGGTGACAAACATTATAAAGATGAATAAAATAAGAGGTGACAACAATAAAACTGAACTGGGGGAGATGTCATAGATTGGGAAGCTGCAGGTGTACATATTTCCTGGACTCAATACAAATTACCCGCTCAAGCCAGCCCTGAAAGGGAGGAGGCTGCACAGGCACCTCTGATTTGTTAGATTTCCTGAAAGCTTTTCTTCTAATGGAAAGCATTGGCCTTCTCCTTTGGCTGTTTCTCCCTATATATTTGATTATGTACTCCACTGCCCTACATGGATCTGAAGGAAGATCGATGTGAAATCTGAAGGCGCTTATCCCATTTTACTTTGTTTTAGCTCTGATACGAATATTTGTTTTATTCAATTAAAAAGTAGCTCTACTGCGAGTTTCATAGCTCATTGGAGT